>NC_047526.1:32621906-32629406 GCF_902827115.2 Pseudochaenichthys georgianus | reverse complement strand
GGAAGAGGAGAGGCTCAGGAGGTGTATGTAACATATTGCTAAAGGAGAGCCTGGGAGAGAGAGAGAAGCAGGACAGGAGAATAGAGCTGTTGTGAAAAGAGGGTTAAGAGATGAAAGGAGAGGAAGAAGGGAGGACAGGTACGGTGCATTTTAATGCAGAAAGAGAAAACGTTGCTCAAAGAAGATGTTTTAAAATCTCTCTAACACTATCGGATCACATGTGGCCACGAGTTAGAATCTGGTAACTATTAACTGGATGTTCTAAAAAGAAAAGCACATTATCCACCTTTTTACTAAGTTTCAAATACTAAAACACACTTTTTGCTGTAAACTACACATATGGCATCTTAATTAAACACATAATTAAAATCTGAAAGCCTGTGTTATGTTTGCTAAACACTGCTGTTGAAAAACCACACTTAATTATCAATCACCCGCACCCACCTGCAACCAATTAGATCACTTAGAAATTAGAGCTTGAACACTATACATACTATTCAGGTTGTCTCTTTAGTTTGCACCACAATGGAGACGGAGGCCGTTTCTCAATCTCGAGGATACTGGCTTCCAAGCCAATATTTCAAGGATGCTACGTCATCGAGTGCCGCCGAAGGACTGTTCCTATCTCCAGCATACTTGGAATTCCACCGAGGCCGCATCCTTGGTTTGGGGAAAATTTCGAGGCTGCACATGGGTAGACTTCGCGTCCTTAAAATCCCCACAATGCTTTGCGCACGGACCAATTTCAAAAACCCTAACCCTAACCCTAACACAGCTCATTTACATATAAGACAGGAGACGACCAGAAAGGCAGCAGCCTTAACAATACTCTATAGTCCTATACCAGTGCTTCTCAAAGTGTGGTCCGCGGACCACTGGTGGTCCGTGAGCGCCCCCTAGTGGTCCGTGAGTATATTGGTAAAATTTCACATTTGAAATAAATAAATACATTTAAGTTTTCCGCACTCTCGCGGGAATATCTCCGCAATGGAGCGAGCTTAAGTTTCAAATCAAATCAAATCAAATCAAGTTTATTTATAAAGCACATTTTAAAACAACTTTCGGTCGCGCCAAAGTGCTGCACATGAATAAAAAATATACGGAACATATTGCAATTTGTAGCATTTAAGTTAAAAACAACAAATATAAAGGCAGACACAGTTAAAATACAAAATGAAAAATGTCATGCTCTGCTCACTTTTAAAAGGCCAGAGAGAAAAAGTGTGTTTTTAGAGAGGATTTAAAAGCCCCTAGTGTCTGGGCCGACCTCACAGGTAAGGGCAGAGTGTTCCAGAGCCTGGGACCAGCTGCTGCGAAGGCTCGGTGCCCTCTAGTTTTTAGCCTGGTTTTCGGCACTACCAGCAGCATTTGGTCGGCAGACCTTAGAGCTCTGGCTGGGGTGTATCGCTGGATTAAGTCAGCTATATAAGCCGGAGCCAGCCTGTTTAGGGCCTTAAAAACAAATAAAAGGAGTTTAAAATATATTCGGAACCGAACTGGAAGCCAGTGAAGTGAGGCCAGAATGGGGGTAATGTGGTCACGCCTTTTGTGGCCAGTCAGGAGACGTGCAGCTGCGTTCTGTACTAGCTGCAGGCGTTTTATGGATGCCTGATCCATGCCCACTTACAAAGCGTTGCAGTAGTCCAGTCGCGATGTCACAAAAGCGTTAATTACCCTCTATAAGTCTTTAAAAGATAAAAACGACTTGGTCTTAGCCAATAGTCGTAATTTAAAAAGCCGGTTTTGACTACGCTGCTGACCTGTTTATTGAATTTAAAAGTGCTATTGAAGGTTACTCCAAGGTTCGTTACAGCGTGGAGGATGTTTTTACTCAGGGAGCCAAGAATGTCAACCTGGGAGGCCGGAGGTTGGGGTCCAAAAAAAATTACCTCGGTCTTGCTCTCGTTGAGGGTGAGGAAGTTTTGGCTCAGCCAGGATTTAATTTCAGCCAAGCAGTCCATCAATTGCTGTAAGGAGTTGGCATTAGCATTGAGAGGTAGATATATCTGAACGTCATCAGCGTAGCAGTGGAAGGGGATGTTGTGCTTGGAGAGAATTGCACCTAGGGGCAGTATATATAATAGAAAGAGGATGGGGCCCAGAATAGAACCTTGGGGAACCCCACAGGTAAGGGGGGCTTTTGCAGAGGAGAAGGCACCTAGCTGCACTGAAAGGCTACGGTCTGTCAGGTAGGACCTGAACCATGCCAGAGCAGAGCCTGTGATGCCTGCGGACTGTTCGAGCCGCGACAACAGAATGCTGTGGTCCACGGTATCGAAGGCCGCTAAGTTTCACTTTCGATTGCATGATATAGCCCAGATAAACACCTTCATCACACATGTCGCCACTTGTTTGTATCATTTTCAGGCGATTTGTAAAAAGCTATGTGTGTTTGGATATTTGTGGAGTTAGGTGGTCCTCGAGTATTTTTTTATTGGTTAAGTGGTCCTTGGTATGAAAAAGTTTGAGAAACACTGTCCTATACTGAAACAAAATACCATTCACTTTGCAGTCTTGTTCGTTGTCTTTATTTCCAAAATGGTTGAAATTAAAATGGCAAACAAGCTAGATAACAGTGCTTTTTCTGAGAGCATTATGTGCAGTTGGCGTGCAGAAAGAGATATTTATTTGGTCAGATAGAAATTAAATAGTTTTTGCTTTGGCAAGATGTTTTGTATTTTGTGTAGATGTTCATGGTGTTTTTGCAAGCTCAGTGGATTATTAATTAATTCACTTTAATGGCATCTGATAATGAAGATACTGTTAAAAGCTTTAGTGTTTTCTTGAACTACGATTATCAAGGAAATTAAAAGTATTGATCTGAATTCTCCTGACTTTTTATTTTCACCATCATTACATCTTGTCCAAGCCTTTCAGGACCAAATGTAAAATGAATTCTCTTCCCATCAGCTTCACATGCTCACTGTGTTGTAATCTAATTAGTAATATAAAATAGCATACATTCAGAAGCTTAGGATGGTAAACTTTATGCTACACATTATGTTAGCCCTGTCACTGTGGGCATGCTAGCATGTGGTTAGCATCACGTGGTTAGCATGCTGTCATTGACATTTAGCTCAAAGCACTCTCTCCTAGTCTGACTCACAGAAACCTCTCTTTATAAAAAGCTTGACACTTTTTCAGGAAAAGGCAATATCTGTGAGCTGACATTGAACTCAAAAGAGGTTTGATTAAAGTCTCTATCAGTCGGAAAATTAGCTTTCTCTTGATGGCTGTTTTCACATTTTAGACTTCACTTTCTTTCATTATAAAGATGTTATTAAAATAATTTCTATGTGTTTTTAAAACCAATAGATCATCATCAGATGCTGATGTTTTACTTGTGGGTGATACTGCAGTTGAAGGTAATTTATTTTAGGCTTGATTCTACTTTCAATTCCTCTAGATTAGAGCGTCGGCTAAATGTCTTAAACGTCAAATGAAAATGTAATCTGTGGTGTATTTATGTGAGCATTCACTTTTTTTACGAGCTTATTCAATAACCTCTACATTCCTCGTATATAGCCAAAGATGCTTTAAAAAGCTTTGAGTGAAGCGTAACACAGCTGCTGCTCCGCTCGCGTCTCTGACAGGTACTTAGGAGACGCATTTATTTCCCATTCAAGCTCATTCAAAATCGACACCCCTTCCCAAGGCTGCTAGATTGGCAGTCAAGTGCAGCGCTGTTCCTCATCCAGCTTCAGCACAGCAGAGCTAGCACAGCTGCTCCTACTTCAGGTACCTTACGGTTTTTGCTGAGAGACTAACTTGCTTCTCACCTTCACCGTTTGTCAAATTTGCAATGCCTTTCCATGGGTAACGGGTGGGAATAACACAAGAGAATTGTTATTGAAGTCGTCAAAAACAAACCAACACAATAAATGTGTTGCCTATCATTGTGTTTTTTTCCTTTTATGCTTTCATTTGAATGCATTCACCTTGGATGCAAAGTGAGGGGTTTACAGTAATACAAACCCATGCTTAAAGGGGCCCTATTCTGCTTTTTTAGGTTGTTACTTTCCTGTAGTGTGTTGTATAGGTTTTTGTTAATGGTCTGCAAAGGCTAACATCCCTGGGTTCTCTCCAACAAACGCCACCATTGGACTCCTTTGTTTACTTTCGTAACAGTGACATCACTGTGTAACACTCAAGCTTCTGTTTGCTAGCGCAACAACCCATTGTACGTGATAGACTAAGGGGCGGGACATCTCTAAGCGGTTGACCAATCACAACAGAGCCGGCCAGCTAACCAATCAGAGCAGACTGGGCTCTGGTTTCAGACAGAGGGTGAAAAGAGGTGCTGCAGCACAGGCAGTATGAGAAAAATAAAGAGCTTTTTGAAAGCATGTAAACATGTCCCAGTAGAGGAACAAAATACACAAGCATATAGGTTCCCTTTAACTCCAACAATTTCGTTAAAGGCTTGGGTCCTCTATGAATGTATTAACTCTGAAAAATATATGATGGCGGAATTTGAATGAGCTATATTTCTAATGACAAAACACAGAGTCGCTTCCTGAGTGGATCAATGGACTTTAAAAAAACAATAGAACAATGGGTTGAATAAAAGGCTGGGTATAAATGAGTTAATGGGTGCCAGGATGAAACGTAAAAGCAATGTAAATGAAAGGGTGGCATTTTTTAAAAAGCGAGTATACAATGGAATAAATTACTGTGAAATTAAGTTGTTTTTTATTTACCACACAGAATCATGAAAGTAATCTATCTTTGTATTCTGGCTGGTTTATGTAAAGCTCATTATTTAAGCTTTTCCTTTCACACTCGTGTTTGGTCATGACTAAACAGCTAAACTCTGTCCCCTGGCTATTGGAAACAGAAATTACTTAATGTGAGAGGCAGCATGGTGCCACTTTAGGCAAAGAGGATTTCTTTGACATTTAAATTGTATTTTATGCTAATTAGAATACAGAAAAGGGGAGCGACACGCTACCAGCTTTGACCTCAGCCCAAAGTCAAGTCATCATAAAAAATCAGACATGATGAAGACTCAGGGATCAGTCATCATATAGAGCAGACATTTGCTTGTGCTTAGTGGACATCTTTTTTACTTGGCACATTGGAAATACTGATTGAAGATGAAGTGGTAGCTGAAAAACAACTGAAGCTGGAACTAAAATAAGTTGAAGTGTCTTTTTGAGTGTGAGTTGAAGTATCACTGAAGTGTAAGGGTTGAAAATAGTCCAGACTTCAGGGGGTTTTAAGCACTAAAATAAGTTTTAATGTTAAGTGTATCTGATTACATTAGCCTGAAAGGTCAGTCAATTAAAAAGTCACATTATTAAACATTTTACCACTTCCAGTTTCCTTGTCTCTAAGTCAACAGTTTATTAATACATTTTTGGTTTAATGCCTAAAATAAGCTCTGCGATTATTACCACCAGCTGAATAAATGTTAACATTTTATTCTACAACATTAAATACTTAATATACTGCACTATTCAAAATCAAAATCCGAAACTATGCGTTGAAGCTGAGGTTGCCGACAAGTGACGAAATGAGACGACTAAATGTCATCATGCTGAAAATGAACCACCTCTAGCTTATCAGTTGTGACGTGAAGTCATGTGACCGTGCTGTAGTTACTAGCCTCACGTTAGCTTTTTACTTCTGCTGATTGCATTTACGCTTAAAAAACAATTCAAGTGGTGTCATTACGTGGAAATTATCCTAATGTAAAAACATTGGACTCCAGGACGGCATCTTAAATTTGTGTTTGCAACTGATCTTATTTTCTACAATATTTAAAAATCCAAAGGAAAAATCCCATTGGCTTTTTAAACTGTCCGATGCTAACTGGCCGGTCACCCTACAAAAATACATCATCAAAGTGAGTTATAGGGATTGGTTCAAAACCCATTTCTTCCGCGTACAACATATTTTGCACCTGCTATGAAGATGTTTTGAAGTGACAAATAACTTGTTATGTAATTTAAAAGCACATTATCTGTGAGTGCTATTGGTGTGTTTCGTAGAGAGTGAGGTTTACGGCGGCCTTGCTGACAGCCTCACACTGATGTGAAAACAAATCTGCAGTTACACTGAGACAGAGAGGGAGCTTGGAGAGCATAAGCTGAGATCATCCAAACAGGCGCAGTGCTGCTGTGGAGCCGCCTGGCAGAAGCGGTTCCTCCAGAGTGTGTGTGTGTGTGTGTGTGTGTGTGTGTGTGTGTGTGTGTGTGTGTGTGTGTGTGTGTGTGTGTGTGTGTGTGTGTGTGTGTGTGTGTGTGTGTGTGTGTGTGTGTGTGTGTGTGTGTGTGAGGAATGAGTCAGGGATGAGGCCGTCCAGCTACAGCGACCCGGCTCCTGAGCTGAAGTGACATGTCTCGCTGTGATAACACTGCCAACTCTGTTGGAGATTATATCTCTGCTCCGCGCAGAAATTGTTGGAGTAGATATCTCTGCTCTGCGCCGATCCTATATGAGTTTGCTTTAAAAGAAGGAAAACTCAAAACAACCAGGACGAGGGTTAAACAATAATCTGTTTTAATAATAAACGGTAATAATACAATACATTTCACAAAGGGGTCAGGCCTCCCCCTGCTCTGGTCCTAATGCCGGGAGAACTTATCATCTTGACGGCAGCAGGAAAGAGAGCGAACCCAAGGCCGAACAGGCTTTCATACAAGAATAAAACAGGAGGGGTTGAGTCAGCTGGTCATCTTTTCAGGTCATCTCATTGGGAGATGCAAAAGATGCTGTGTAGCAGCGAATCAGCGCGAGCCAGCAGAGGACCCACAGAAACAAGAGTCTTTTACCATTTAAGGTAAAACAGATGCATTAGCCGCGTTCACACTGCGGTACTTTTCCCACAAAGGTTCATGCGAACTTAGTTCATGCGAACTCTTTAGTTCTCATGAACTAAGTACAGATCGCGTTCACACCAGAAAAAGTCCCTGGGGGTGGATTAGGCAAATGAAGCCGCTGACGTCACTTCTTCTTCTTCTGCTTTGGGTTTACTGGCAGGCCGCAAACCACTTCACGGCGTATACTGCCGCCCAAAGTCCCCGGCCGGAAGTCCCCGGAGTTGGGGAAGGCTTCAGTAGAAGCTACTGGGAGTCCCAGCAGCTTCTACTGAAGCCTTCCGAGTAAATCGCCAGAACGCCGACACCTCCTCATCTCCACCGCTCCCATGTTTTATTTTGTGTTGCCATAAGTTAGTCTCTCTGCGTTTCTGCGCTGGGCTAATGCTAATGCTAATAATGCTAATGCGAGGATAATAAAATGGCGGCTTCACAAAACTTTTGGGAGTTTTACGGGGCGTGGTTTGCAATTCGCCCAGCCAATCAGGAATATAGCTCTTTTCTCAAAAAAGAGCCGCTCGAAAGTCCCTGCTCTCTAGCAGGGACTTTCGAGGGGGTAAAAAGGTTCGCATGAACTACTTTTAGTACCGGCTCTTTTTGGTGTGAACGCGATCATGAACTAAGTTCGCATGAACCTTTGTGGGAAAAGTACCGCAGTGTGAAGGCGGCTATTGGGTGT
>NC_047526.1:32599406-32616906 GCF_902827115.2 Pseudochaenichthys georgianus | reverse complement strand
GTAGCTAACAATGCTATCTACACCCGGGTGTCTGTAGCTAACAATGCTATCTACACCCGGGTGTCCGTAGCTAACAATGCTATTTACACCCTGGTGTCCGTAGCTAACAATGCTATCTACACCCGGGTGTCCGTAGCTAACAATGCTATCTACACCCGGGTGTCCGTAGCTAACAATGCTATTTACACCCGGGTGTCCGTAGCTAACAATGCTATCTACACCCGGGTGTCCGTAGCTAACAATGCTATCTACACCCGGGTGTCCGTAGCTAACAATGCTATCTACACCCGGGTGTCTGTAGCTAACAATGCTATCTACACCCGGGTGTCCGTAGCTAACAATGCTATTTACACCCTGGTGTCCGTAGCTAACAATGCTATCTACACCCGGGTGTCCGTAGCTAACAATGCTATCTACACCCGGGTGTCCGTAACTAACAATGCTATTTACACCCTGGTGTCTGTAGCTAACAATGCTATTTACACCCGGGTGTCTGTAGCTAACAATGCTATCTACAACCGGGTGTCTGTAGCTAACAATGCTATTTACACCCGGGTGTCTGTAGCTAACAATGCTATCTACACCCGGGTGTCTGTAGCTAACAATGCTATTTACACCCGGGTGTCTGTAGCTAACAATGCTATTTACACCCTGGTGTCTGTAGCTAACAATGCTATCTACACCCAGGTGTCTGTAGCTAACAATGCTATTTACACCCGGGTGTCTGTAGCTAACAATGCTATTTACACCCTGGTGTCTGTAGCTAACAATGCTATCTACACCCAGGTGTCTGTAGCTAACAATGCTATTTACACCCGGGTGTCTGTAGCTAACAATGCTATCTACACCCGGGTGTCTGTAGCTAACAATGCTATCTACACCCTGGTGTCTGTAGCTAACAATGCTATCTACACCCGGGTGTCTGTAGCTAACAATGCTATCTACACCCGGGTGTCTGTAGCTAACAATGCTATTCACACCCGGGTGTCTGTAGCTAACAATGCTATCTACACCCGGTGTCTGTAGCTAACAATGCTATCTACACCCGGGTGTCCGTAGCTAACAATGCTATCTACACCCGGGTGTCCGTAGCTAACAATGCTATCTACACCCGGGTGTCCGTAGCTAACAATGCTATCTACACCCGGGTGTCCGTAGCTAACAATGCTATCTACACCCGGGTGTCCGTAGCTAACAATGCTATTCACACCCGGGTGTCCGTAGCTAACAATGCTATTTACACCCGGGTGTCCGTAGCTAACAATGCTATTTACACCCGGGTGTCTGTAGCTAACAATGCTATCTACACCCGGGTGTCTGTAGCTAACAATGCTATTTACACCCGGGTGTCTGTAGCTAACAATGCTATCTACACCCGGGTGTCTGTAGCTAACAATGCTATTTACACCCGGGTGTCTGTAGCTAACAATGCTATTTACACCCGGGTGTCTGTAGCTAACGATGCTATCTACACCCGGGTGTCTGTAGCTAACGATGCTATCTACACCCGGGTGTCTGTAGCTAACGATGCTATTTACACCCGGGTGTCTGTAGCTAACGATGCTATTTACACCCTGATGTCTGTAGCTAACAATGCTATCTACACCCGGGTGTCCGTAGCTAACAATGCTATCTACACCCGGGTGTCCGTAGCTAACAATGCTATCTACACCCGGGTGTCCGTAGCTAACAATGCTATTTACACCCGGGTGTCCGTAGCTAACAATGCTATCTACACCCGGGTGTCCGTAGCTAACAATGCTATTTACACCCGGGTGTCTGTAGCTAACAATGCTATCTACACCCGGGTGTCTGTAGCTAACAATGCTATTTACACCCGGGTGTCTGTAGCTAACAATGCTATCTACACCCGGGTGTCTGTAGCTAACAATGCTATTTACACCCGGGTGTCTGTAGCTAACAATGCTATTTACACCCGGGTGTCTGTAGCTAACAATGCTATCTACACCCGGGTGTCTGTAGCTAACGATGCTATCTACACCCGGGTGTCTGTAGCTAACGATGCTATTTACACCCGGGTGTCTGTAGCTAACGATGCTATTTACACCCTGATGTCTGTAGCTAACAATGCTATCTACACCCGGGTGTCCGTAGCTAACAATGCTATCTACACCCGGGTGTCCGTAGCTAACAATGCTATCTACACCCGAGTGTCCGTAGCTAACAATGCTATTTACACCCGGGTGTCCGTAGCTAACAATGCTATCTACACCCGGGTGTCCGTAGCTAACAATGCTATCTACACCCGGGTGTCCGTAGCTAACAATGCTATCTACACCCGGGAGTCCGTAGCTAACAATGCTATTTACACCCGGGTGTCCGTAGCTAACAATGCTATCTACACCCGGGTGTCCGTAGCTAACAATGCTATCTACACCCGGGTGTCCGTAGCTAACAATGCTATCTACACCCGGGTGTCCGTAGCTAACAATGCTATCTACACCCGGGTGTCTGTAGCTAACAATGCTATCTACACCCGGGTGTCCGTAGCTAACAATGCTATTTACACCCTGGTGTCTGTAGCTAACAATGCTATTTACACCCTGGTGTCTGTAGCTAACAATGCTATCTACACCCGGGTGTCCGTAGCTAACGATGCTATTCACACCCGGGTGTCTGTAGCTAACAATGCTATTTTTTGTTATTGTCATTACACATAACGAAATAGTTTCTCTGCATTTGACCCATCCTAGTGTTAGGAGCAGTGGGCTGCCATTATGTACGGTGCCCGGGGAGCAGTGTAGGGAACGGTGCCTTGCTCAGGGACACCACCTCCGGGACTTCAACTGGTGGCCTTCCAGTTGCCAAGCCAAGTCCCTATGGACTTTGCCACAACTACCCACTTAAGGGTCTTATCTCTTTTTTAAGAAGTAAGAACTTATTTATTTGTAAATCCACAAGTGTCAATCCAGCAAGTCACAGTTAGTGAATAAGTTAAAAAGAGAGTGTGTTTGAGACTTAGCTGATAGATAACTCAATGTCTTCTTCAACAAGGTCCGCTTACTAGCTTTTATTAAAGCTAAAGTTAAGATTTGTCACCGTCAAACTACTTTTATCAAGGTCTAAAAAATGATGCTAAATCTCATGATACACGTGTCATATTTGTGTTTGTTTGTTGTACAGTACCTTACTTTTATATTGCCAATGTTGGGTAACATAACTCTATTGAGAGATTACCACGGCAACTACACTGGACATTTATGGTTGCAAAAAAAAGCACTGTTTGAACATAACTTTGTTTGTTGTCAGACCCTCGCAGCAGCAGGACTCCTCTCTTGGTTCTCCAAGATGAATTGATATAACTGTAGAACTAAATTCAACAAAGAAAGCCATTTCTCCCCCTGTCTCAATAAAGCAACAATACAATACTTTCTGAAGACAAGAGCTAAAATGTGAGATTTGGGCAGCACAATTTAATATCTGATATCATCTGAGGATTCAATAAGCATTCAAATTATTTAACTAATAACTTCCTGTTCTCTGTCAAGAGTGTTGACCTCTTCTCTTAAAGGGGACATATTCTGCTCGTTTTGGGTTCATATCAGTATGTAGTCAAGTGTCTCTACTTTAAAGAGTCCTCTCCTGCTGATGTTCAGGTGTATATCAGTATGTAGTGTCTCTACTTTAAAGAGTCCTCTCCTGCTGATGTTCAGGTGTATATCAGTATGTAGTGTCTCTACTTTAAAGAGTCCTCTCCTGCTGATGTTCAGGTGTATATCAGTATGTAGTGTCTCTACTTTAAAGAGTCCTCTCCTGCTGATGTTCAGGTGTATATCAGTATGTAATGTCTCTACTTTAAAGAGTCCTCTCCTGCTGATGTTCAGGTGTATATCAGTATGTAGTGTCTCTACTTTAAAGAGTCCTCTCCTGCTGATGTTCAGGTGTATATCAGTATGTAGTGTCTCTACTTTAAAGAGTCCTCTCCTGCTGATGTTCAGGTGTATATCAGTATGTAGTGTCTCTACTTTAAAGAGTCCTCTCCTGCTGATGTTCAGGTGTATATCAGTATGTAGTGTCTCTACTTTAAAGAGTCCTCTCCTGCTGATGTTCAGGTGTATATCAGTATGTAGTGTCTCTACTTTAAAGAGTCCTCTCCTGCTGATGTTCAGGTGTATATCAGTATGTAGTGTCTCTACTTTAAAGAGTCCTCTCCTGCTGATGTTCAGGTGTATATCAGTATGTAGTGTCTCTACTTTAAAGAGTCCTCTCCTGCTGATGTTCAGGTGTATATCAGTATGTAGTGTCTCTACTGGGACATGTCTCCATGCTTTAATGTTCAAAAAGCTCTTTATTTTTCTCATACTGCCTGTGCTGCTGCACCTCTTTTCACCCTCTGTCTAAAACCAGAGCCCAGTCTGCTCTGATTGGTTAACTGCCCGGCTCTGTTGTGATTGGTCAACCGCTTAGAGATGTCCCGCCCCTTAGCCTATCAGGTACAATGTGTTGGAGTGCTAGCCAATGGAAGTGCATGTTTTACACAGTGATAAACAAAGCAGTCCAATGGAGGTGTTTCAGGCCGGGGGGAGTGTTTGGGAGAGAATTTTGGGATTAAAGCCTTTGCAGACCATTTACTTGCACTAAAACCTATATCATACAGGAAAAGGGAAATCCCTCAAAAGCATAATAGGGCCTCTTCAAATCGCACAATAACGCTTTTGAATTGTGACCAGATTTGTGTTGAAAAATTTAACAAACCCCATTTTAAAACCAATTTAATTTCAATCCACATTGGCAGCGGAGTGACCTCTGTGTTCAAGCTAAATGTCAACATGATCAAGCGAGTGCTCGGCTGCAGATTGGGCCATGAAAACAAATTTGCTTCAACCTTCGAAATGGGGCCGGGAAATGACTGCCACCATCTCAACCATTTATGTTCAATAAACAGCCCTGATATCATTCATGATACAAGTCAGCCTCCGTCAAGGACTGTAAATAAATACGGCAATTAATAAAAAAACTATTTGAGCCTTCTTGTTGTCATTTGTGATGATGTTTGCCCTTTCAAATCACCCCAAAACAGATGACATTACTGTTAGAGTATGTCAAGCAGAGCGATTTTGCAGGTAATCTGTTCGTGCAAAGAAGCTGTCAAGTGTTCTAATGATCATGTGTAGCAACTCAGCCCCATGGGGGAATGGCTGAATACTTTCTTGATTGATATTGGCTCAGGCTTTTTCACAGGAAGTGTGAAAAGCTGCATCGTTTTTGTAAGGAAGAAATTGTATTAATCTTCAGCTGTCAGTACAAACAGGTAATCTTGTTATAGGAAAACATATATTTCATTATGTCTTTAAAATAAACACTTGGGTAAACAATAACATTACAAAATAATAGAAAATGACTGAAAATAAAACCCTCTCTCTTTTCCTCCGTACCCAAATCTCTAAAAACGGGGAACAACGGAGCTGATCCAGATTTGCGTCCAATATGACGTAACATCTGAAATGTGGACCCACGGCCCAATCAGAAACGTTGCTATCGGAAACAATTTTTTTTTTTTTTAATGAGGTTAAATTGTTAACATAGGTTCAGGAGCATGGCCACGCCTAAAACTCCGCCTCGAACCACGGCCACCACTATTTATATCCGGCAAAACTTCCGGCCACTCCGACCCTCCCTCTCCCTTCTACCCATACAGTTCCCCTTCCAACTCACACCGAGCGATACATCCATCCATCCCGTCTTCCCTCCCTCAACATCCCTCATCCCTCATCCCTACATCCCTCATCCCTTCATCCCAACATTCCTTCATCCCTCATCCCCCATCCCTCATCCCTACATCCCAACATCCCTTCATCCCTCATCCCTCATCCCTACATCCCAACATCCCTCATCCAACATCCCTCATCCCTACATCCCCCATCCCTCATCCCTACATCCCTTCATCCCTCATCCCTACATCCCTCATCCCTACGTCCCTCATCCCAACATCCCTCATCCCTATGTCCCTCATCCCTTCATCCCAACATCCTCTGCCCGTCAACATTTATATTTAAACTGTGCATATTCATATACTGTATATACTAACATCTTAATTCCAGGTACCGTCTGGGGCCCCGTAATCAGCCCACGCAGATCATGCCGGAGACGGAACCCCCACTCTGAGTCTCCCACTGCACGGACCACAGCTCGTCCTCCCAGATCATCCCTTCACCCCCCTCACATCATTCACATGTTACTTCAATAAACTTACAAACATCACATTGTTGTGGCGTGGTTCCTGCTCGTGAATGGACTTTTATTAATCCCTCGTGGGGAAATTGTTTCTCTGCATTTGACCCATCCTATTGTTAGGAGCAGTGGGCTGCCATTTTGAACGGCGCCCGGGGAGCAGTGTGGGGAACGGTGCCTTGCTCAGGGACGCCTCAGTAGCACTTCGTCTTGTCGGGACTTGAACTGGTGACCTTCCAGTTGCCAAGCCAAGTCCCTATCGACTTCGCCACCACCGCCCCCAATGCCCGACTGTTTTGGACGTAATGGTCGGTGTTTACATTAGCATGGCTAACACTCAGAGCTAACCTGTACTGGAGAGAGCATGTGTGAGGTGTGCATTAATAATTAAAACCCAACATTAAAGTAGACATTTTACTGAAATCAGTACATTTTACATTTGCTATATATCTATTTTTGATGCTAATAGCATACTGATCAATGATTAGTGTGATTTGTAATGGACTGATGTGTAATACGGCTGCTTGATCTCTCAGATGTGTTTTATAGTTTATATATCAAGTCTGTTTTCTCTGCAAATCTATCAATGTTGTTTTTATTGGTATTGATTGTGAATCAATGCTTTGTGGTTGAGCTCACATTTCTGCTGCTGGTTGTTTGGTCATAATGTCATGATGCTATGGTGGCTGTTATGCTTATGATTATCACTGAAGTAACATAAGAATAATCATGTTAAAGTACTAAGTGATATGGGTTAAACAGGTATTTCACATTCCCCCAAGTGGTCCATTATCACTGTGGTTGTTGTCACTAAAGGAAGGTACATTTCGGCTGCATTCATCCAACAGGTGCACGTTAAGAGAGGACGATTTCAGGTGGTTGTTTGGCTCCTTCAGATGTGTGTTGTGCATTACTTCTTGGCATAGTCTGCTCCCTGGCAATCTGCAAAATGACCCTGCTGCGATTCTAGCCCTGTGTGCTTTGTTAGTATTGGTATTTATTGTGAATCAATGCTTTGTGGTTGAGATGCTGGTTGTTTAACTTGTGCCATGCTGTGAATGCTATCGTGTTAGTGATACACATTGTTGTAAAATATGATGAATGGGTTAAACACATATATATTATGTTTCCTGAAATGCTTTAATCCCAGTCTCACTGCATGTGTTGGCACTCCTCAAGGTAAGCTGCTTTCATTAAAGAAGTGTACATTAACAGTGGATGTTTTGTTTGTGTTCATCTATTTTATGCTCTGTCATAAGGCTGCTTCTTGTTTCGCTCTCAAATGTGCTTTATGCTTTAAGCTTTAGTATCTGCTGTCCTTCTATCCATGTGCTTTGTTTTCATTCTTATGTATAAGAAATCTAATTCTCTCAGTGGCTTAGCTCTTTCTGTTGCGGGTTGTTTGGCTTGTGAGGCGATGTGGTGAAATATGAGAACTCATGTTTTAAGTACACGTGATTTAGAGTTGAAGGGGTATTGCAGCATTTCCCCAGACGTTTTAAATCCAGTCTATCACTGCATGCTTTCAGTATTGTGATACAGAAAATGATCTCCTTACCAAGCTTAGTGTTTCCTGCTTTTATTAAACACGTACACATTTAACGCGGATGTTTTGTTTTAATCAGTTTTATGCTGTGTCATATGACTGGTTGTAATGTTTATGTCTTTGCATCTGCACTCTCATAATCTGCAAACATGTGCTTTGTTTTCATTTTGAAAGTGAATGAAATGTTTGCAGGGTTTTTATTGTTTGTTTGGCTTGTGATAAACGGTGCTTTGAGCTGGTTAAATGAAAACGCTGATTTGTGGGGGAAACGTCTGAAGCAATTGGAGACAGGACTCAGAGACACACGAGGAGAGCTGGAGCTTTGATGGCAGACACTGACGGTTTACTCGGAGCTTCGGACGGAGAATTCACAAGACATGTCACGAGCCACGGTCTGACCACACGGTTGAGATGCCACATCAATCCTGAAGAGCCCTCCTGTAGCTCCAGGGTTTAACGAGTTCAGAGTGGAATAATCAACATTCTTCAATAGATAGACTAAACAGCTGAGGACACTGAATCACAGTTGTTGTCCCTTATGGCTCGAGGTCATCTACACCCCGAGAAGGATGTGTTCCAGGTGTCCCACAACAATAACTATCTTGGTCACAAACTGGTAACATCAACTAAATGCTAGGGCAGCCCCTCCTTAAGGGAGATAGCATGCTGCCCAAGGCTGGGCTTCTGCGTCAGAGGGCAAAAGATGACACGCAGGGGGAATTATTCCCTGACAAGTATTACAAGTGATATTTGTTCAGTTGGACAGGTTATGCAGCATTTCCCCACATGTTTGTATCCCCGTCTTGCACTGCATTTGTTTTATAGTTGGCATCTGCTGTCAGATAATCTGCAAACAAAAAATGATGCTGTCCTGCTACCCCTGTGCTTTGTTTTCATTGGTTCTGAGATGAAATGAATACTTCTCTTGCTGGTTGTTCGGCTTGTGAAATGCATTATATTGTTTTCAAACTGTTTATATTTATTGGAGTGAAATAAGATTACTCAACAATCATTCACAAGTGTGTACATGCGATACGGGTTGAACAGATGTTCCCCCATGTATCTCCACTTGGATACAGAAGATTAACACTTCACCCAGGTAAGTGTTTGCTCTCACTAAAGTGTTTCATGAAAAACATGTTTTCGCTCTTTTCTGTGTAATCTGATGTGGTTGTTTTTATGGTTAATGTCTTGGCATCTGCTGCCTGTAAATCCTCTATGTTCCTGCTGCTCTCCCTTTTTGATTTTGGCTTGTTTCACTCACTGTTGTTAACATTGTGATTATATACCCATGTTTGAATGTTTGTTATGAACTGATACAAACTTGAAGAAAACAGAATCATAAAGTACATCAGGTTTCATAGAGCAAAAACATTTCAAGTGCTACTCAACTGGCTTTAGATAAGCCAGTCCTTTGTTAGTATATAAGTGCTTTGTTAATAGTTCTATCGCTCGAGGTGGAGTCGAAAGAGATGAGTTCCAGTCTGCGCCGGAAGGTGTGTAAGCTTTCTGCTGTCCTGATGTCAATGGGAGCTCATTCCACCATCTTGGAGCCAGGATAGCAAACCCACGTGTTTCTGCTGATGGGAACTTGGGTCCCCCTCGCAGTGAGGGTGCAGCGAGTCCGTTTGGCTGATGCAGAGCGGAGTGCACGTACTGGGGTGTACGGTTTAACCATGTCCTGGATGTAGGAAGGGCCAGATCCATTCGCAGCATGGTACGCAAGTACCAGTGTCTTGAAGTGGATTCTAGCAGTTACCGGAAGCCAGTGGAGGGAGCGGAGGAGCGGCGTGGTGTGGGAACATTCAGGAAGGTTGAAGACGAGCCGCTGCATTCTGGATGAGCTGCAGAGGTCGGATGGCACATGCAGGTAGACCAGCCAGGAGGGAGCTGCAGTAGTCTAGGCGTGAGACGACGAGAGCCTGGACCAGAACCTGCGTCGCTTTCTGGGTCAGCTGGGGACGTATCCTCCTGATGATATGTCTCATATCATTTAGTCTTTTGCTGAGGTTTCAAGCTCACGGTAAACCTGTCTCATGTTGAATGTATGTTGGTTTTAAGCATGTATTTCGCACACTCATAACCAGATTTATTTGTCATATTTGTTTCATGAGGAATTAAATATGACGATTGCCCCACATAGGAGAGATTATTTTCTCCACACATCAAAACATTTCATCTCAGACCAATTTGACATCTTCAGTTTCTATTCTCCCTATCATAATCACATCTAAACTGCTGAGGCTCTGTTCTGCTGTTTGCCGCTGCTCACATTAAACTCATATCGATGTCCTGATGGCCCTCTGCTGCTTATCAATGTTGCATACTTTCACAAGATGAGATTGTCTGCTCCCAGCCATAACTTTTTGTGATTTTTAATATGCATAACTGAATAATTATCTTCCGCTGCACATCAGGTGGACTGCCGGGTTTATATTTATACGTCTCATTTCGCGAGATAATACATCCCCCTCGGCGGCTGGAGGTGTTTCGTGGAGGAATGGCCACACGGCAGCTTGTTCTCAGCTTTATCAGATCCTACTGTGTCGCTGGCTCTACATTTAATAAGGGAGAAGTTGGCTGACAATGAAATGACTTGTGGTACAATCTAACAATCCTTTGTGGGGAAAAAGCATGACATTGTATGCATACAAATCTTACCCTCCTCCCCTTACTGGATTTTTCATTATCCGCTAATGATACTCTATGGCCTCTCAGGCACGTCTTGTATTTGGGGATGTAGTGTTGTCATAGCAATGAGGAAAGCATCCCCGCTTGGTGGACAGGGGCCAGGAAGGTGGCGGATTATGAAGCTGCGCCGATGCAGATTGGATTCTTATATTATCCCGAGTGTCATCATATACTCATGAGAGCTAACACTCCACGGATGTTTTTCTGCCTCTGTGTTATCTTTCATTTTGTCTCGAGGGAGCGTGTTCTGATGCTTGAAGCTTGTGTAATCCCACTGATATCTGCTCTGACACCATTTGTCCTGGAGAGATACTCTAAGTGCAATGTGGATGCATGCATTTCCTTTTAAATAGTGTCTGTCTGACAGCATCTCCCTGCACAAGTGTAACTGTTGATGCCACATTCGGTTTATTTGATACTACAGGGTTGCATTAATTGTGAACTCGTTCAAGCTCTTATCTATTGATGCTGATTCTGATTTCTCAACCCATTGTTATTGCACTGATGCTCAGGGGTTTAAATCACACCTTTCATCATGACATCGTATTTATTCTTTGGAAAACGGTACAATATTTGCTGTTAGCAAAAAGTCTCCCAGGATACCAGTCTCAACTTCAGGGCCTGCGATCGATATGAGATGAAACTAAACGCTATTTTAACCCATTCAGTTGCATATCAATTCACCGAAAGCAACTTGAATCCAATGTAATTCTAAAATATTAGGAAGGAAGTGCAATGAATCGACTATATACGTTACAGAAAAGAGTAAAGCAATGTATTCAAAAAGGCACTAAATACCTTTGGTAACTTCAGTCTAAATAAAACCAATGTTTGCCTTCAAATGTACTTAACACCACTTTATGGCAGATGAGGTCATGCATTGGCCTCCATCTGTTAATTAAAGTTCAGCTCTGAGATGGTTTCAAGGCACCATAACCTTCAATTCACGAGCAAGAACCACGCCACAACAATGTGATGTTTGTACGTTTATTGAAGTAACATGTGAATGATGTGAGGGGGGTGAAGGGATGGTCTGGGAGGACGAGCTGTGGTCTGTGCAGTGGGAGACTCAGAGTGGGGGTTCCGTCTCCGGCACGATCTGCGTGGGCTGATTACGGGCCCCCAGACGGTACCTGGAATTAAGATGTTAGTATATACAGTATATGAATATGCACAGTTTAAATATAAATGTTGACGGGCAGAGGATGTTGGGATGAAGGGATGAGGGATGGAGGGATGAGGGATGGAGGGATGAGGGATGTTGGGATGAAGGGATGTAGGGATGAGGGATGAGGGATGGAGGGATGAGGGATGTTGGGATGAAGGGATGTTGGGATGTAGGGATGTAGGGATGTAGGGATGAGGGATGGAGGGATGAGGGATGTTGGGATGAGGGATGTTGGGATGAAGGGATGTAGGGATGAGGGATGTAGGGATGAGGGATGTAGGGATGAGGGATGAGGGATGAAGGGATGAGGGATGAGGGATGTTGGGATGAAGGGATGTAGGGATGAGGGATGTAGGGATGAGGGATGTAGGGATGAGGGATGAGGGATGAAGGGATGAGGGATGAAGGGATGTTGGGATGAGGGCTGTAGGGATGAGGGATGAGGGATGAGGGCTGTAGGGATGAGGGATGAGGGATGAGGGATGAAGGGATGAGGGGTGAGGGATGAGGGATGAAGGGATGAGGGATGGAGGGATGAGGGGATGGAGGGATGAGGGATGTTGGGATGAAGGGATGTTGGGATGTAGGGATGTAGGGAGGTAGGGATGAGGGATGGAGGGATGAGGGATGTTGGGATGAGGGATGTTGGATGAAGGGATGTAGGGATGAGGGATGTAGGGATGAGGGATGTAGGGATGAGGGATGTAGGGATGAGGGATGAGGGATGTAGGGATGAGGGATGTAGGGATGTAGGGATGAGGGATGAGGGATGGAGGGATGAGGGATGAGGGATGAGGGATGGAGGGATGAGGGATGTAGGGATGAGGGATGTAGGGATGTAGGGATGAGGGATGTAGGGATGAGGGATGAGGGATTAAGGGATGAGGGATGAGGGATGAGGGATGTAGGGATGTAGGGATGAGGGATGTAGGGATGTTGAGGGAGGGAAGAAGGGATGGATGGATGTAGGGATGAGGGATGTAGGGATGAGGGATGAGGGATGGGGGATGTAGGGATGAGGGATGAGGGATGAAGGATGTTGGAATGAGGGATGTTGGGATGAGGGATGAGGGATGAGGGATGAAGGGATGAGGGATGAAGGGATGAGGGATGAAGGGATGAAGGGATGAGGGATGTAGGGATGAGGGATGTAGGGATGTAGGGATGTAGGGATGAGGGATGAGGGATGAGGGATGAGGGATGGAGGGATGTAGGGATGAGGGATGAGGGATGTAGGGATGAGGGATGTAGGGATGTAGGGATGTAGGGATGTAGGGATGAGGGATGTAGGGATGTAGGGATGAGGGATGTAGGGATGTAGGGATGTAGGGATGAGGGATGTAGGGATGTAGGGATGAGGGATGGAGGGATGAGGGATGGAGGGATGAGGGATGAGGGATGGGGGGCTGTAGGGATGTTGAGGGAGGGAAGAAGGGATGGAGGGATGAGGGATGTAGGGATGTAGGGATGAGGGATGGAGGGATGAGGGATGGAGGGATGAGGGATGTAGGGATGAGGGATGAGGGATGGGGGGCTGTAGGGATGTTGAGGGAGGGAAGAAGGGATGGAGGGATGAGGGATGAGGGATGGGGGGCTGTAGGGATGTTGAGGGAGGGAAGAAGGGATGTAGGGATGAGGGATGGGGGGATGTAGGGATGTTGAGGGGAGGGAGGGAAGAAGGGATGGATGGATGTATCGCTCGGTGTGAGTCGGAAGGGGAACTGCATGGGAGGGAGAGGGAGGGAGAGGGAGGGAGAGGGAGGGTGGAGACAAGCAGTGGGCGGAAGTTTTGCCGGATATAAATAGTGGTGGCCGTGGTTCGAGGCGGAGTTTTAGACGTTGCCATGCTCCTGAACCTATGTTAACAATTTAACCTCATTTAAGTCATGGGCAATACAACTGCAGTAGTTCGTTTATAAAAAACGGAATATTACATTACATGTCACTTGTTAGACGCTTTTATCCAAAGCGACTTACATACCGTGGGCAATCCCCACAGGAGCAATTTGGGGTGAAGAGTCTCAGGGACACAACGACATGCTGACTGCACTAAGGGGCTTCTGGGATATTAAGTTTGTCCGGCAGTGGCTCAGTCAGTAGGGGCCGCAGGGTCGCTGGTTCAAGTCCCCGAACAGACTTAAAAGTATGTAGCGTGGACTGCTACTTGGAGAGGTCCCAGTTCACCTCCTGCCCTGCCGTGGGGCCCTTGAGCAAGGCACCGGACATCCCCCTTCCCCCCTCACTCCCATTGCTCCCGGGCGCTGTGCCATAGCTGCCCACACAAAGGTCAATGTGTGTGCAGTGTGCTCTGCATGTGTGGCCATTAAAGAGGGTTTCATCCCAATTCTTCTTATTCTTGTACACATATCAGATAATGATGATCATGGAGGAAGAATGCACCCCAAAGTTGTATTGTTTGCTTTAAGAAGTGGATTTTAACACAGATTTCTCAGTTCTGATTGGTACCCGTCAGTGTTGGCTCGTATCTTCAGTCCAAATAAAACCAACTCTCTCCTTCAAATGTACACCTCACTCCACATTTAGTGGAACCAAGTCATACATCTGGCTCCTGCTCTTAGATACAGTTCAGCTCTGCTGCATGATGGGAGGTAAAGATGCCTGACCTCCTGCCTGTTCGCTCCCCAACAGGAACAGGGAGGTCTGACCGAGGCTCGCCCCCCGGGGCTCTCTGGCACTGAGACATGCTTGCAGGGATAATTAATGAGAATTACTGTTGAAGAGAGCGGCTCGTTGGCAGCGAGAGAGAGGGGATCATTGAGACGTAATGACTGTGGGGAAGAAGACCGAGATGGAAGTGGTGGGAGGAGACGTGAAAAGAGACTAATGTGATTATTTTGCTCCTGGCAGAGGACATACTTGCATTTTGGCATTGGTGTTTTTCCCCCTACTGTCAGAGTGACCAACGTACTTCAATTTCCTCGTAAATATCGCGATTTCATTCTGTTTCAGCTCTGCATAGGCAGGGTGCGGGCACTGAAGCATGTGGGCAGGGAGGTATTCAGGCATTTTGATCTGAAAGTAAAACGTTTTTTATTCTTAACACCCAAAAAGCCTCCTCGTTTCACCCCAGCTCAAATTCCATTTCATAAAACGCTTGCTTGGTCTCGAACACACTTGACTGGAGAAAGGAAATCCCTGAGGCTCACTGTGAGGAAACAGCTCCTCCGGAAAAGGCCATGAAGCTTAAGTAAGTAAAAACCAATGCAGCTAATTAGTTCTGAGCTAATAGTGCTAAAACAGCAGAGTAAAGATGACTTTCAGTGGAACAGGTTCTTACACCAACACATTCATTATAAGCAGTCGTCAAAGAGGAGTTCTATACAACATAGCAATGGTTTTAAGGAGAAATAATGCTCAATATAACAGGCATTTTCAAGCTTTTGCGTGTAACTGTAAGTGGGCGGTGGTGGCGAAGTCGATAGGGACTTGGCTTGGCAACTGGAAGGTCACCAGTTCAAGTCCCGGCAAGACCAAGTGCTACCGAGGTGTCTCTGAGCAGGGCACCGTTCCCCACACTGCTCCCCGGGCGCCGTTCAAAATGGCAGCACACTGCTCCTAACACTAGGATGCGTCAAATGCAGAGAAACAATTTCCCCATGGGGATTAATAAAAGTCCGTCTTAATCTTAATCTTAACTAACACAGTGTTTAATGTGTTGCCAGCTTTTGTTTTAATCAGTGCTCATTACAAAGAATACAAATTAAATTATACGCTAGACTGACTGCATTTTTGTTTTAAAGGAATTTGGCAACTACACAGATTTGGGCAAGTAGCTCATTTTTCATGGGCGTAATATCCACTGGCAAAGATGGGAACACTCACTTTTTTGTAGTCCCTCTGGTTTTACAGATTGAGTTTAATTTACTCACCAACATATCTCTAAACGGTGTCCTCTTGTTTGTCAGAGAGAAATGGGAACATCTCAAAATGCTCTTTAGAGAATGCTATGATCAGCAGCTAGTGAATTACTGTCCTTAAAGCCTCAGTAAGGCTACGCGTCTTGTGTTGTTCTTTGAACAGCCTGAAAGAGAAGACAAACTGTGGACTCAAGTTTTGTGAATTTGTCTGCAGGTTTGTTTGAGTAAAAACATGTATTTAATATTGATCTATGCTTATTAGTTATTGTCTTTTATTAGATCCAATGAAAGTTGCGGAGAGGACATTGCACTTTGTTTATGTGTATGGGTGCGTTTCACTTCTCTTATTTTTCATTTCCTCGCTCCTCGGTCTCGGTATCACCGGAAGTTTATTTGTCTGCGCCATCTTGAGTAGCATCCCAGTGGCCTTATTTGTGCCGGAGGACCGATGAGCGAGGATCGAGGAGCGATAACGGAGGAGCGATAATCGAGGAACTACCAGACCATTCTTGGTGAAATCCTCAGACACTCGCCCCGCCCCCTTACTGTGTATCGCTCACTGATTGGACGATGCAGCGCATGCACTGATCTGGCTGCTGTCAGACGATCAGCTGTGCGGCGTCGTCACAAACGGACGTCGCTTCTCGTGACGCTCCGTAGGAAACGACATCCCATTGCTCTTGAAACTCATTTCCCTGCTTCTCGTGGTTTCCTTGCGTCTCTCCACGCTTCCCTGGAGGGAGGGACTAGTCGGAGGGAAACTACGCAAGTGAGAGACGCAAGGAATCAATTTAACCGAAGTGCAACGCACCCAATGAAGATTGTAGGTCAGTATGGTGGCCCATAAGGACAAAATGCATGCAAAGTAAAAACTAAAACCTTTATTGCACATTTTTACACTTTTTTTCCCTACTTGGTAGTAGTTGCACTTGAGGTGATTTCTCAATGTGTTTTGGACCACTGTAGATCTCTGTCAAGGAAATAACAGTTAATTAATAATATATAGTATCTTTTACAGAGTTATTATGAAAAGATATGGTGAATTCCTTGATTTATCTTTTTTAAGTCGACAGAAACACAAGATATAGAATTTACTGGCATTATATTTTTGGGCCAAATACTTCCTTCCAAGTCCGTTAGCTATAAAATCCCTGAACCGCCTCCATTTCTCATGTGCAGGCACCTCCAAACACCCATAAACAAACTTGGGCTAGATTTGTTGTGGTCCTTGGATACTTTTCAGCAATTCAAAGCCTTTGTGGTGATTGTTTGGATGCCGTTATTCGACAGTAGAAGCTATGTTTACACATTAGTACCTTGAAGTAGAGAGTAAATAAAAAAAATGTGAAATCACTTTCTGTGAAGTGTTTTAGTTGGTATAAAACCCTGCAGACTTTTTATTAGGCTTACGATTGGACACCACTGAATATAAAGTGGCTGTGCTCGCTTGAGTCTGATGGTATTGGTTTTGAGAGCACAATTCAATTCAATAACCTTTATCGTCCTCCGAGGGCAACTCTGGACCAGCAAATAAACAAAAAAGAAAATATGCAAAAGGAGAAACATAAAGTTAGTGCCAGGGAATCCTCCTGCTGTTGAGAGAGGTTTTCTAACAAATAACTGGACTCATCCCCAAAAGTAAGAACATTTCCTTCCTCCAGTTGTTTGCTTTTGAGCTTTCTTTTTCCAGTTTGCTCAAATTGAGGCTAAACAAACCTGGGCAAAGCCAGCAGCATTTTTTACACATGCTTCCATCAAAGTCTTTGTGATGGTCCAAACAGCTACTGGCACATCCACAGAGCAAAGCGAAAAACAAAGCAGTCTTTCTGAGTTATTGTCAAGCCAGAGATCAGTGGTATTTCAGCACATCTCTTTCATCTTAGTTGTCACAAATGATATGTGAGGGTGGTGGTGACCTTGAGGGTGGAGGTTTGGACCTCCGGAAAGGCCAGGAAATCCTCTGCAAAAGTACATTTTCAAATAATAAAAAATACTGCTGTGGTTGTTTGCCTCAACACATCACTG